>NC_141151.1:94932835-94975335 GCF_053477565.2 Lygodium microphyllum
CAACGGTTAATTTTCTTGCAAGGTATTTAGTCTAATCTCAATTAGCTCTTATGGCTATCGAGGGGTTAATCCTAAGCTCTTGTAGATCTAATAATAATGTAGTATTTTCTATTTTGTAGAGATTACAAACCCATGTGTGACATGCATTTTTGTATCAACTAGCTTCTCAAGATTTTCACTTCAAATGGAGGTCATCTCTTGTATTTTCTCAAAGCTATACTAGTTCCTTAAATCTACATTTGTAACAAACTACTTGAGAAAATAATTATCAAAGTAAAATTCCAAAAGATGGAAAACAATAAGATCCCTTTCTCTAATAACATGCAAGTATTTACGTCTAGGCATTGTACCAGTTAAGAGGTAAGAGTAACAAAGATTGGACATATTTCTCTTTGGTGGGAACTTTAGTAGTCTTGTGAATCTACACTCAATAAGTCTTTCCTCATTCAATGTACTCTCACATTTCCCCATGTTTAGCATGATGGTGTTATCCTAATGAGAATACTTTGTTCAAGGCCTTACATGTGTTCCTATGTGATTGGGGGACCTTAGTTATCCTGGTTGCTTATGGTGTAGTGTGTGGATACAATGCATAAGTAAAGTAGTCAACCTTCTCTTGATGGTTAGCATCCATCCTTTATGTTTTGCAAAGGTAAATCATGATTAAACAACCTTAGGTAGATAATTTTTGCATGAGAGGAAGCACATGATTGTCTCAACTTAAGGCAAATGTCTCCCAAATGTAAACTCCCTTTAGTTAGTAAAATTTATTTATAAGACTAATTGTGTAGTAATCAGAGGGTATCCAAATGCTCTTTAAGCATGAATTCTACTTATATAATATACTATTGATTAATCATCTCAAGCCCCAAACAAGGAAGACTAAGCTCATATAGAGTTTTTAAAAAGTTTCATGCTAATACTCAATGTTACTAGGAATGACAATCGTGACTAAAGGATCATGTTTGGAAACACTCTTGAGTTTCTAAATGTCAAACAAGATTCTTTCAAATGAAATACTAAAATCATAGCTAAGTTTTCCTTCATCCTAATGTGGCAAAAGGAAATCTTATATAGCCATCGAGCGAAATCACGAGTGGAGAAAGGCCACAATTGGCCAAGGGAATTGTCAAAGAGGTATAGGGAAAGAGTAGACACATATGGCTTGAGGGAAACATGACAAAGTGCAATAGGATAAGTGGTCATGAGGAGCATAAGATGAAGCATAAGGGTTGCTATTGATATTATGACAAATGGGAAACAATGCAAACAAACTGGGGACATGCAATGATAATACCACTAACAAATACAAAAGGGAAACAATAATGCCATCCATACATAAATATCCAATGTCTTACAAATGTGAACATCGGTCATGGTGGTGTGGGATCAACTAGTCATAATATAACATATTCATATATATCATGCAACCCACATCTCAATGTAGCTCAAGGCCAATCCCCCTAGAATGTTTGTAGTTTAGAGGTAGACTATTGTGATATCCACTTTGTCAAAGAACTCTAAACTTCGTCTTGCTTGTGGATTACCTTCCTTTCAATTCTACATTGAGATTTCACTTCAATTTTAAATTCTTTCTACTTGCTCATGTTTAGGTTGCATTTGGTGTGCTTACCTAGCAAACAAGGCATTTCGAAAATTGTGGGTGTAACTTTACTTAGTACACAATTGCTCAAACAAATGGGATTAAAATGAAAATCACACATTAACATGCATTAACAAACATGCTAACCTCTTTCTAATTAGTTTTAGGGTGGAGGAGCTCACAACCATGGAAGACGTTCCCTAGAAATGAAGTTCTAAAGTACAAAATAAGCTCCAAAGATCCTGGCTAGCTATCCAACCCTTATGAGAAGGGGTTAGGTTAGTTTTTACATATAGTGGTAATCATTATCAACATAGTCTTCAAAGCCATTCAAAATGTAGAAGCATGTCAAATCCATCCCTATGATATTTGAGTTTATTTTCACTTGGATGCTATGAGTTGAGTGGTGCCCTTAGCGAGGGTTGATGAGATTGTCTCTAACAGTTGAGTGGTATCCTTTGTCGAGGTTGATGAGATTATGTTTCTTAACACACCGACACAGTTAAACACATACATGCACATGTAGACATGCATACACACAATCACATACCTAGCTACCTTGACTATATGCATACAAAGCTCCATAGATGAATTCACATAAATATTCTCAATTGGTAGTTATAAACATGCATCCATATATACCTATGTGCACACATATCTAAAACATATATGCATGGATGAATATAAAAAGTATAGATATGGGGACATCACATAGAAAACAAGAATTTTATTTAGAACATTCATTTGCACCACTCACAAACATGTACCCACTATCCCTACATGCATATGGAACCATAGATCTAGTTCAATGATTAATTTGCTAAACTAGTATTTTTTTAGGTCTCATTCTTAGTATTCAGCTTTTGTAAAATACTTGACATTGACTCTCAAAAGCTTAGATTTAATTTGGTTAGCAATGTATAAATTCCATTCTAGATTTACTTTTATCCTAGGAATTTCAAAGCTTTAATGTATTGCTAGGTAGTTTATTTATGACAGTCACTGCTATCTATTTGCATACAATTCATTGAAACGCACTAAGAATTTGAACCTAATCTTTGGATGGGATATAATTCCTTGACCTACACAGATTTTGGGCATATTAATCTTTATACAGCAAGCCCTTGTGGTTACACCACCTTGTTTATTCATTTTCATTGTTGAGGCAACATGGTGAGATGTACTTGTTTCTTTGACTTAGGCAACTTTAGTGTTTTGGAGATGTAAATAGCTCTCTCTCTCTCTCTCTCTCTCTCTCTCTCTTCACACACACACACACGTGCATGCATGTGTCTGTGCACGCACGCACGCAAGAGACTAGATACCCATGTGTGACTTAGTCTACTAATGAATAGCATAATGTAACATTGCCATTCTTGAAGACAGAACTAGTGATGTGGGAGAGGGTGATTTGATTCTCATGCGTCAGGTTCTAGTCATTCGAGATTTCATGCCATTTGAGGATATTCCAGTTGCAGTGAAAACAACCACCCATTGAGGGACCTCACGATCCGCATGAGTATCCCTTATGCCAACCGGGGGGATTCGTAGGCCTGTCCATTCATGGGCAGAGGTGATGATGAATCATGAGACCAGACCAGTCTGTAGCCCGTTCTGTCAGTGAAGTCGATGGAAAGGGAAAGTCTGATTGTTACCATTCATTTTATTAGGAACTTGCAATGTGTGCATTTGGTTTAGTGCTCTTCTGCACAGGACTGCTCGCCTCATCACCATTTCTTGGTTAATTTATCATATATTGCAATGGATGGTATGTTGGTAAATCCCAGCACTCCAAATGCCCCTAGAAATCTATCCTTAGAAGGCAATTGAGAGTAATGTCTAGTTCATATTAGCACAACAGGAAGAAGATCGAGCTGACAGTATGTCAATCCAGAGACAGCTCCTTACATGGATGGTCACTGGTGAGCACTTGGATTGCAGATTGTGCCAAAAAGATCATACTTCCTTTGAGGCATTCTTCTAAGCACCAGTATTTGGGAGTGGAGAATCGCAGGTGCAAAATTATATTACATAAATTATGGTCCCCCTTTCACTGCCTATTAACTCAGGCATTCCAGGTGGGTTAAGGCAAATATAATTACAAGATTTATATGTTACATGAGTAAACAGACACAGAGCCCCAAACCCACAAAAAAAAAAAAAAAAAAGCAGAGGCCTTTCCCCCCAAAAATGGCATTGTATATTGGCTACCCATGCTACCTGAGCTCTAATCACCCCACAGGTGTCAACAGCTGTTAATCAGTGCAATTCGCAGCATCAGTGTACGCCCACATCTGTAATAATGAGCTCAAATTAGAATGTAGGCCTGTGATAATGAACTCAAATGAGAATGTAGCCTGTGATAACAATCATAACAGCTATAAAATTGGCATCTCTGTGATCCATACCTAATCCATCCACTTTAATCACCTTCGTGATACCTCTCTACAACCTGACTTTTGGACAAGTTGGACTGCTTTCAACAGCTGCAGGACCTGTCGAAGAATTCAGGTTGATGTCAGCTGCCTGGCTAAATCCAAAAACGTCCTCTAAGGAAGCTCTGACATATTTCTATAGCTATATTTGCTATGATATCTAAATTAGTGCCCTGTGACAGTAGTAGGTTTACATTCACAACATACTATACCACATACGTGTGATTTAAGTTACTGCCTTGCAAGGAGATTCACTTGCCAGCAGAATGGCTAAAACATGCTTCCCTCAGCAGCAGATTTTCTGTTAAGTCACATACTCATAAGAACTAGGGCATCACTATACCATCCTATGGAATTACAGAAGCCCACAAGCCTTTCAACGTCACAAGCAAAACAGTGATCAATGTCCTCCATTATAACAATCTTTATTGCAAGGTGTGGTGTTTGCATATGCACAATCATCACTAAGTCATTACACAACCATTGCAAATACCCTACAATACTTAGAAGCATTGGATGTGTGTGTGTGTTGAAGCAGCTACCCTTATAACTCTCGAGATTCCAAGCGCCTGCAGTTGAGAGTACACCTGCGACGGTTTGTTCTAACCCCAAAAGATTTATTTCCAAAAGATAGGAATATTGATTTTTGGTAGGATAAAAGGCTCAAAAGTACCCATTAACGGCAATCATGGGAATCCTTGCCGCCCTATCACACAATGCTGGCTCTTATCTCCCACCGCCATCATCTTGCGCACTCTCTCTGCATCCATCGATGGCACCCCTACTGCCTGTGTTTGCATCCAGCCCTGCGGCCATCAGCCTGCTCTCATCATCATCTATCCTCATCACCGGGTGGACCTGTTCCTGACTCAAAGCTGTTGTCTGGCCCTGTTCGTGGCTGTCATCTGCACATTTTGCAGCCTTGACACTGCTATGATTGTCTTCCTCTGACGTGCTGCAATTGCTACCCCTCCACAGGGCTGCCACACCCGCACAGTGCATTTTCACTCCAGGAGGGAAGTTGCCTGTATTTTCAGCCTTGGGGGACTGCTATTGCTGCATGTGGGATCAGTCTCAATGTACTATAAACTCTCAAAGTTGGTTTGAGTGTCTTCAACTCCTACATCAGCTCACCTCATTCTGGGTCCTCGAGACATGCAGGCTTAAGGCCTCTCACTATCATTCTTTACTGTTCTATGCACTCTTCCCTTCATTGACTGTTTATCAGGTTGTGTTATTGTATGCTGAACACTATGCGTCTTCTCTATTTGCCCTACCATTTCCTTACATGGTATCAGAGACTGACACCCGAGCCTTGATTCGGGAAGCTAGAGCAGACCAAAACACTTTCAAAGATGTCTCGTCCTTCATCACCAAAGCACTCCCTCTCAGAGCCAGCCCCCATTGATAAAACCTCAACATCCGTACACCAGCTCTGAGGGGATAGTATCCTCGATCATTCTCCAAGGCTGAAAGGGAGATTGGCCCTGTGATGCCTTCTATCCCGAGACCCATGAAAAATACACGAAGTCTTGAGGTGGAAATATGCCAGGCATCATTCTGCACCAAGTTTTCCTTGTGAAACTTTATCTTCAGCATATCAACCTGCTACTATCTTGAGTTTGGACTGCACGTTGGAGGACACACCGACACGGGCATGTCGAGCTACCCTATGTTTTCACACAATCCACAATCTATGTTAGGCATGCATAGTGCATATTTGGTCGGTCCTTCCTTTGTTACTACCACGGGCATGCAGGTTTCAAGCATAATCATCACAGTGACTCAGACCCATACAAGAATGAAGATCAAAGAAGAGGGGGTTTCTAGAAGTAGGAGGAAAGGTAACTTCTCAGTTTTATAAGTTTCTACTAATGAGATTGCTTTTGGTGCATCGTCTCACATTCAAAACCCACATATTCCACCCTCTTCTCCTCTCGTTCCATCTTCCATTATCCAATCTATTATCCATCTTTTCAATCATCTATCATACCACCTAATCCATTTGTCATCCATCATTTTATTCTCATTCTATACGCATGCACTAGGGGGGTCCCATCCCATTAGGCCCCTATATTCCTACCAAGCGCTGGAGGTGCTCCAACCATGCACCTCGAGGAGCTCAAACACAAGGGCATCCATCCCACACGTATCAAGCCCCTATTATCACTCACGTGGCCACACCATTTGTAAACATGCATATGCCTCGTGAACCATCCTACTCTTTTCAAACAGTTCCCTCCATTTCTAATATTAGAGTAATTATGATGACCACCTTAGTGCTACATGCAGTGCCCATGTTTCGCCTCCCATACATCCTTCATCTCACTCCTCATCCCACCCAGTTGCTACGACTAAGCACATGCTTATTAATAAGAACAGTTTAACAGGTCGAATTCCAAGACTCATGCGACCTAGTTCTAGGAAAGGAACCCCGACTTGATCCTCAATCGTCTTCATATGAGGTGGTCCACTCCTAAAAGAACCACGATGCTACAGCTATAGTTGAGTTAGTACAAGATCTTTTGATCGAATTTCATTCCCAACTCCCACAATTTGATATCGCATCTCAGCATTGGGTACATCTGACCGACTTCTATGCAGCTGGCATTCATATCCATCGCACAAACCTCAACCACGAGCTCTAGGAGTTAAAGATAGCTGAGAAGGATATCGGCTTAGTATTGATGCTTGCCAAATTCACCTCGACTCGCCCTCCAAAGTCAAATGGCAAGTAAGTCACTTTGTTCCTTAACAAGGTACTCCCAAAGCATTTCAAGTTTTTGGAGCCAATGTATCACAATCAATTATCCACCCTTTATGCTTCAACTATCAACTCTTGCGTTCTGCATGGTATGAAGCCAATATATCACAAATCAAATACCCACCCTTTACGCTTCGACTATCAACTCTTGTATTCCGCATGGTTGTTTCAACAAGAACTTGCAAGGGGGTTTGGTATCCACTCTCTTGAGTATTCCAAAGTGACACACTTCGTCCAATCCCTTGGTGTCTTTGGGGTGGGACCTTTTGGGTAAATAAGGATAGAGTTATGCTCTCTCTTAAGTCTCCCATTGGGCATCTTTTTGGGCTTCAAATGGGGTGTTGAACAGGTAAAATTAAAGGCCTAGATTATTCTCAAATTATCATGAATTTGGACCGATTTAACTCCTAAAAATCAGCCCCAAAAATATATATGTCAAAGTTTAAAGAATATTTGATTTTGGTAGGATAAAAGGCTCAAAACTCCTATAAAAGACTGTCCTAGGCTTCTTTGTCACCCAGCGCCAGTTTTTATCTGCCATTACTATCACCTTTTGCCCTCTCTCTATCAATCGCCAACAGCCCCACTACCTGCATTTGCATCCAGCCCTGTTAAGAGACCATCAGCTTGTTCTCATCATTATCTATGCTCATCGTGTACTGTTGTTTGGGCTCCGCGCTGCTGCCATCATCAATGCTGCTGTCCGGCACTATTGACTGACATCATTATCTATCCTCATCGTGTACTGCAGTTTGGGCTTCGTGCTGCTGACATCATCAATGATGCTGTCCGGCACTGTTCACTGATGTTCATGGCTGTCATCTGTTGTTTTTTGCAGCCTTGCCACTTCTATCATTGTCTTCATCTGACCTGCTGCTGTTGCTGCCCATTGGAGGACTGCCACACCAGTATTTGCACTCCAAGAGAACAGCTGCCTACATTTCAGTTTTGGTGGACAACTACTGATTGCAGAATTTGTCTCTGGATACAACAAACTCTTGAAGTTGTTTCCAGTTTGTCCAACTCCGACCTCAGCTCAAGTCACCCCTGATCCTCAAGACACAGAAGCTTGACGCCTCTTTGTATTATTCTTTCGTTCTTATGTGCACTCTTCCCTCCATTAAGCATTCCTTAAATTGCGTTATTCTGTGCCTACACTCTGTCTTCTCTGTTTGCCCTAGCATTTCCTTACACCACCCTCTCAGGCTCTCAATCTCCCAATTCTCTACTTGAGACATTGCAAGATCCCGAGTCTGCCTGCTAGGGAGTGTCTCACAATCTATGCATGATGCAATAGCCAATCTATATGATCAATATCCTACATGGCAGCCCCATAGAGGTGGCTCTTCAAAGTGATGTGCCCTAAGCATGGCTCAGCTTGACAAAGGATCCTTAGAGTGAATGTGCATGAGCACAGTCCCGCGTGTAGTAGCATTTGCATAGGACATCTCCAGCACATACCCTTCCTATTGCGTTCCTATTTGGGGCTTGATAGTGGAGCATACTATTACCCATGTAAGATTAAAGGAATGAAAATAAGGAGATTCGAGTGGACACACAACTATTTACAAAGGGCAAGGAAACACGAGGGGCATCGAGGGCATGCCAAACATATACACACAACCAAATCCAATAAAAAATGTAGGCATCCTCACAAACTGGAAAGATAAAACATATTTACTCACAAATTGATGAATAGCATGCTTGTTTGTAGACTGGATCTTCTTCGAGTGGTGGTGGTGGTTGTCCGTAGATCATCTCACAACTCATGTCCTCAAAATCTTCACAATACCCATAGTTAGCCACATCATGAGAGCATAGAAACCCTCCCAAAAATACCCCAAAACCACCTTTCAAAAATAAGATCCACATTAAATCAAAACGATATGGCACAACTGATATACCAATATTTTCTGATGCATAAGGCATTGTAACATCATCATCTGTGTGTGGAAAGAACTCTAGTGGTGAGCCAAATTTTCCATATAAAATAATTACTTAAAGAAATTTGTGTAGATTTTGAGAGAACAGAAAGCCTACTTGGATTCATCGTCAGAGGCAAGCCAAACTCATTTGTGAAAAAATCTTGGGTAGGTAGTTTGCACATATTTATGCACATTCCAACACAACCGCTATACTCGATATACCTGTTCAAAGTATCACAAGTAAGTCATTTTTCAATGCCAACAGCTATTTGCCACTAAAATGAAATCCAATACGAGTCATTCTTCTCTTGAGCTATGTGAGAAAGTATCACAAGCAAAAACAAAATTAAAGACATATAACAATGTCATACTTTCTTAAAGGAATTCAATGCATGGCACATGATATGCCCAAGGCTTCCATCAGACACGATACAGCGGACGTGTTCTTTCTCAGAATATTTTATAAACCAAGAATAGATAGAGAAGGAATAATACACTAGCATTAGCCACCCATTATAGGCAAACAAACAACTTTGCTGCCAAACAGCCTACTCTAATTGCTTCTCTCCAAAAAAGAGTTGCCATCAATCAACAAAACATGAAACTTAGCCAACTGCATCAAACTGCTGCTGTGACACCTAGGATGTCAAAATCCAAGACTTGTCTGCATTCAATCAATGGAAGCATGTCGGAAAGCCTTCTGATTATCACAAGCATAATATAGCTCCAATGAAGATGCAACGCACCTGCACTTTTTTATGTGTACACCACTTCTTTGTTGTACCCCATTCACCTCAACTTCCACAACCTGCCATAACTCCAAAGTAAAATGTATGGCCAAAACAATAAAATAATCATAAAGAATCCTTGAAAGTTTGCATAAGTTACCCAGCAGATTCTAAAAATTTTGTAATGTTTCATTTTATATCTCTACATCACATATTTCCAACAACATTAGGCAGCTATTACAGTGGATTGCATGCAAAACTGTCTTTTTGAGGTGTAGCTCAGAATATCCAAATTTTGGTGTAAAGCTACATCAAAGGACACAATCCTTAGTGTACAACCAAAAAATTCAAATATTTGTGAATTTTAACAAAAATTGTACTCACTTCAGAAGGTCCTACTAGCCACTGGAAAAAGGGAACTGTTATGGCAGCATTGAACTCAGCTGACCATTTCGTAGGAGGGAAAAGCTTTCGGAACTGCATTGTTCAATCCTCAAAGTAAGAAACATAACACAGCCATTAGC
The DNA here is from genome assembly GCF_053477565.2 of Lygodium microphyllum. Lineage (NCBI taxonomy): Eukaryota > Viridiplantae > Streptophyta > Polypodiopsida > Schizaeales > Lygodiaceae > Lygodium > Lygodium microphyllum. The sequence goes on from NC_141151.1 coordinate 94,942,815, forward strand.
AATGAAAAACATGTTTCTTGTGCATATACATAAATCTGTGGCATTTGGATCATGAACCAAATGAAACTAATAATGGAAAGAGGAAGCAGCCCTTATACAAGGGGACACAAACAAGATGTAGGCATGCCGGGTCAACCACACATGCAGACAAGATGCATTGCACAGCAATCAAGCCATCACTGAAGTCTGACAAAATTACCAAGTATATCATGTATGATGTACCTAAAGTTATGCTAAACTGACGCAATCACATGCTCCTGAAAATTTGCATAATTTCTTACTACTGTGGCAAAACTATAGCCATGATTATTTGTCACAAGGCAAAGTGCCTTTAACACTAATAGTGCAACTTATTCACAGCCAATACTCATCCACAATATCCACAAAATTCAATCAGGTAGATATATGAACAACATCCATCTAAAAGCCCTATCACTAAGTCAATGGAACATATTTAAACATCAAGAAAAACTATGTGCACGTGCATGAAAGATACATAGAAACATAGATTTTTAATGCTCAAGTCTTTCAAGAGGACAAAGTAGCCTATGAGACCCAGCATATACAATGCCACGATTTTGATACATACATTGCACGAGCAAAAGAAAGAAAAACTTACCTTAACAAAGCTAAAAAGCTGAAACTGATCAAAGCATAGTGGCATGGGACCATAATACGGGGGAGTTTCGGAAACAAGGGAAACGGAAACAGGAAAAACCGGAGTTTCGGAGTTTTGGCCAAATTTTGGAAACGGGGAAATGGTGTTTCAGATTGTACACTGAAAAAAATACAGTATTATGTGGATATGTAAATATATCAATGCCTACAACAACATGTACCCAAATTTCATACAAAACTTTGAGTCTTTATGTCATATGATTGAAATCATGATTCATTACACATTTCACGACTCGCGACTCATGAGTGAAGATTGAGGAGTCAAGACTAAGGACTCAATGGTTGAAACTTAAGACAACTTAACACAATTAAGACTCAATTTTCAAAACTTAAGGCAACAAAATAAATTAGAATTTATGACTCATGAATAATCTATTATCTAAAGAGCAATGAAGACTAACACCAAGAACAATGGAACAAGAATCAAGATGCATAATAAGTGGGATTAAGATACAATGATACATGTAACTATGTCATGTGAATAATCTCTCAAAACTCCAAAGTCCAGTGAGGCTATAAGTATCAACATCAATGAACAACTGGCAACTCTAGTCTGGACTCTACACTGCTAAACTAACTCCTATATATCAGGAGTCATGACTCATGACTCGTCCAAACTTTGAGGATCTGTGCACCATCTCCTTGTCCGACTCCAAGGACCCTAATCAAGAGGTTGATGAAGCAACCTCAGCCTCATCCTCAGACTCTAGCATTGACTCTGCCTATGATGCACGACCACTTGAGGCCCTCACTCTAACCCTCCTCTGTGCACGAGTCTCATGCACCAGTGCCGATAGCTCCTCATAGAATATGGAGTAGATATCCCACTCCTCCTGTGGTATCTACGGAATGTCACGCACCTTCTCTATATCGATCTTGTCAACATTCACCTATAAAGGTGAATGAGACAAAGATATATCATATGAGAGGAGATTCATCATATTCAATGTTCATACATATCACAATTTACAATCCAATTTCCAAGCAAATTAATAATGTCAAGTATCAAGGACTCAAGGTTAAAAAGTTAATTATACATAATACTAATCATTACCAATTTACCTGTGAAGGCTCAAGGGACAAAGCGATCCTCTCAATATGCTGTAGATTGCAATGGCAAAACACTAAACGCTCCAGTTGAGCAATTGTGAGCTTGTTTCTCTTTTTGGTGTGGAAGAGGGCCATGTGCTCCAGTTCCTCTCAGCAAGCCTTGGACTACAATCTTGCGAGAGGACCCGAATGGCAATACATTTCTATTCAAATTTAAGAGATTGAGCTTAAGTAATTGGCATTTGCTAATATGCAAGCCGCAAAACCAACATTTGAGTGAGAATAGATTATAGAACATGTTACCTAGGTTACAAAATGCATTAGATAATCAAGATTCAAAATATAAAAGTCACTAGTCACATACCAAAGTAGGAGCACAATTGCCGTATTTCTCCCACCAAGAGACAGGCTAAAGCTGTCTCTCTCGAAGCCTAGCTATGGGTCGGCCAAAATGAAGAAAATGATTGCAAAATGCCAACAAATCATCCTCTACTCTTCTCATAATATCTATATCATCCCCTATGAGATGCCTCATGTACTCCATAAAGCCCTCCTCTAACTCCTCGCTAATGTATTGCACCTAGCTACGCCAAAGGAGATGTAAGATATGCGCGACAACATGGATTGGTTTATGGAACCAATCCCATCCTACATTCCACATTGCACAAATCCCATCAACCCTATAGATAAAATAAGTTAAAAACTTAAAAGTTGGAATAATGATCAATCATTAAGGAGTCGTTAATACCAAATAATTACATGTGTAAAAGTTAAACAAAAACTTACTTGTCTTAGGGCAAAAAGCTGTTGCAAACCAAGGCCTCATCAATTTTATCCACGTACTCATATAGAAGCCCCAAGTTACTCCCCTCCATATCAGTGATGTGCAATAGTGTAAATAGAAGTGAGACTTTTCACCAATGCCTTTGTCTCAACCCACCAACTCTCATTTAAAATATTGTGTCTAAAAGCAAGAGCCTTTGGAGACTCTCTCTCACTCCATGTCAGCCATTCTTGGCATGCAATGGTCCATATCAAATTTAGACGGATCCATATCAACCTCTCCAATACAATAAACATATAAGAAAATCTAGTGGTTGAGGGCTTCAATAGCTCAAGTGTACTATTGACTCCAAAACATGCTTGTGACGAATGGCCTCTTCTTCACAAATCTTACCATGCTTGTTGCCATCTTGAAAATGTCATCCACCCAAGATATTTGCCTAACATCTTCAATAAGCAAATCAAGAAACTCCTCCTCAAGCATACGTCCCATAGATACACGATTGCTTCCATTATCTGTCACCACCTACACCACATTTTGGGCTCCTATGTCCATGATGACATGTCGCATGTGCTCCCAAATTAAAGCTCCTGCGATGGTAAGACCTGAGGCTGAGGCATCGATGGCCTTAATGAACATGGTGCCTTTATATGAAGACACCAAAACATTGTAAACATTTCTTCGGCGCATATCTAACCATCCATCGCATAATATTGTGCATCTATATTTCACCCATGTCTCCTTTAAGGGCTCAAATTGAGCCTCTATGAATGCTTTCTCATTTCGAAGCTCCCGTGTGTGTAATGCATCTGCAGATGGGCCTTCTCACCCATACCTTATGTGGCTTACTGTCCTGATTGTCTTCTCCCATTGATGTGTAGTGGCCACATTGAAAAGGATAGCACACTGAATAAATAAGCGTGTGAGTTTCCTCTAGTTGCCTCCACACTCGAGGGTCCACTAGGGTTTACCGTATGGTACCACATGAGTGGAAGGGAGGGGGGTTATTTAAGGGAAGGAAGGTAAATTTTATAAGGTAAGGTCCCATAAATAAGAGGTAGATAAGGGGTATTTTCATATATTTCTTGCACGTAGGTGACGTCTCCTTGTTACTACTAGTGAATCCTCCGTGCCTCCACAATTGTCTGCCTCTGAAATCCTGCATGGACACTTACATTATGCAAGGAGCCATTTTTGCCCACCACTACTAGAAGATGACAACAAGGTCCTTTTTGCACTTGAACCCAATACGGATATGGATGCACCTCTTTTTAATGGGCCACTAGCACCTCCAATTTGGCTAGCGCCACTAAGCCCACTAGCCTCTCTTTGCCCCACTTGTGCTTAATTAGCCTGATGTGGTGTTGGATGAGACAATTCATCCTCTTCTAGCTCAATATCCATACACTTTCGATGCCAAAGATGGAAACTTACTCTTACTTCTGCTGGCACATTTGCGCAAGGCCTGATGTCTTTGTTGGAAACGCATGCCAAGTAGTCTCTGACATGCGTTACACTCCTTGATTTCTCCAATCCACAATAGTTGCACTGCCACTTCTTTGATCCACCAGAGCCCTCGTATCCCTTGATTGAAGTGACATGTCTCCAATATGGGCCATCTAGGGCCATGATATGATGATTAGCCTTAGGTAATGGATTATGGAAAGAAGAAGAAGAAGAAGAGCAAGAGCAAGAGCAAGAGGAAGAGAAGCTGGAGGTCCGAGGAGGAGGAGGCAAGAGCTGGAGTGTGCCGTGCTAGTCGGGAAGAACGACTCAAATCGCAATCCGGCGCTGGATGACAAGCACCGAATCGGGCCATTGCAAGATCGCAAAACGGCAGTTTGCCGTTTCCGTTCCGTCTCGAAACGGCCGGTCCATTTTGGCAACTCCGAAACTACATTTCGGATACTATGCATGGGATAGGTAACATGGATGGAGAATGGGAACAAGGGACAACCATGGATTGGTCATTCCCTAAAACTATATGGTCATGCAATAATCAAGGGGTGAGAAAAGGGGGACAAGGGTTAGAGATAGGTGACCCAAAGATGAACATTCCATATCACTATGGATAAAAGCATCCCTCGACTACTCTAGATTTATAATCATGATAGCTCAGACCAAGGAATATATACATATATCTCATGAAAGAGTAAAACAGTGCAAGGGGAAAACAAGACCCGTGGTGAGCAACTGCCTCAAGTAGGGAGTTCTTAGTCATTTGAGGATGGCCCTCACAAGTCACCGAAGCATGATGAATATGCCATCCCCATTGATATCAAGGCATATAATGTTTGCCTAGACCTATCCATAGTAGCATCCTTTGTCTCACCACTTGCGACATGGGCAATAGGCTTTGCTAATCTAACTATATCCAGGTTCACCCCTATGGGTCAGGTGTGTTGGGCTAAAACATGCTTTACAGCTGATTAGCATTTTTAAACAGCCCCAAAACACACATAATTAATGAAAACCACAAAAGCGGTGTGCAGTTCAAGAGAGTTTCAATAGTCCCCCAAAAACCTGATTTTTTTAGCGCACCCTTCAACATCTATAAATAGATAGGCTGCCCACCATTCAACTTTATCCTTTTGTGCAAGTTCTCACTCCTATGCTACATTTGGTCCATCTGCCACCGCCAACCCACAAACTACCTCCTCCTACTTGCATTCGACACTCCATTAGCTAGGCAACAATTGGCAGCTGTTCCTCTACATCAAGTGATAATATGTAGCTTGCATTTGGCCCTTTTCTCCTCCAAGCGGCAACTAGCGACCATCCCCATCCTCGTGGTGGCTGCATCATTGCTGCATTCACACCTTTCTACTATGTCATCCACTGCATCAAGCATCATCCACAACTATCGTCTTAGTCTCCTGATTCTCTAATGATCAATGTTTTGGTGTTTTTCTCTCTTTCCGTCACTCCAATTGGTGGCCACAACACTTGGGATATATCTCCAATGGACCTCACTCTCTAACACTTCATTGCTCTGCCCTTGGGCATTCTGTATACTCTTACATTCATTTACAGCATTCATTCACTTCAAAGTTTCTTCTCTCTATGTTTGAGTTTTCAATTTTGCATCTGTGTTTTGCGTTTTCCATTTAGGGTTTGAGTTTTACTTGTCACTCTCTAAGTTATTGTGTTTCAATCTTAGTCATACATGTTGGGTGTTCTCAATGCAAAACCTAGCATATCTTCACATGGTATCAAAGCCAATGCTCTTCTAAATAGTATCCTACAGTGATTGTGAAGGCTAGTCTTTGTGCAAGACTCACACGCGACTCAATTCTGACTCATAATGTCTCACGCACCCTCTAGGGATCATATGATGCCCTATCAAGTTTCTCCATCATCAAAGGCTTTGAGAAGGCATTATGGTCTCAAGAAGGAGATTGACACACCTTCACATCCACCATCTTCTTCTTCACGTTTTGGTCATCTTACAGAGGAAGAGTTTAAGAAGTACTTGTGCATCACGTACAATTACCCCTCTAACGAGGACTACTACTCCGTTTGGACCGATTGCTTGGTGAGACTGGCCATCTCTTTGATCTTGAAGGGACCACAACATTCAATGTGTCTCCTGATCCATCTCCTTCATCTCAACCAGGCCTTACGCCAAGTTCGTATAACCCTTTTGAGTTGCATGCACCAAAACCTTCTCATGCTTATTCTTTTGTTGTGCAAGATCCGGATGGTTTTTAGTATATTAACTTTAATAGAAAAAGCTCTCGAAGAAAGTACCTTTCATTAGGTATATCTCTACCATCTATTTCATTTGAGCAACTAAACTACACTTCTCAACTCCCTCCCATCCCACCACTATCTTCTCCACATTTTGATCCACTCACATCTTCATTCCACAATCTAGGATTACACTTCACTTCCGTTCATAGCACACTAGGGGTTGGATATTCCATCTTGGCTCCTAGCACTTTCTCTTTCTCCATACCACAATCTATCTATCCTCCATTCACTACACCTCTTAGTGCATCATTAGGGAAAATGCCACTATTTAACAATGTACCTTCCACATAACCCTTACTTTTCCATATCCTTTCCCTCTGAGACGACTATGATAGGCATCCCCCTCACTACCCTTAAACACTCACAACCCCCCACATGACCTTTCAGACACTGGGATATCCATCCTCTGCTTCAAGGCTATCGTTACACATCCCTTAGGCCACTCCCACATAAGGATTTTCTTCTCTGCTCCAAGTGTCCCTATCCTTTTAGCCTGGGCTCCTCATGCGCTTACAATGCAAATACCCAATATGCCCATGCCTATATTTGGAACCACTATGCTACCAATGGACCCTCAATTAGGTCACCTTGATCACATCCATCAATGGAGAGTCCGCAATGCCACGGCCGATGTTGAGTTAATACAAGGGTTACTTCACAAATTCTACTCTCAGTTACAACATTTTCCCCTCACATCCAAGCATTAGAGCCATCTCATTGACCACTATGCCGCACGAGATCATACTCAACGTATCAATCTCAATTTTGAGCTTCAAGAGTTTTCCATTAAGGAAGGGAATGATCTGAAAGTCAAGTTGGTTGAATATCTGCCACTACTGGCTCCCCAAAGTCAAATGACAATCAGGTCACGTTCTTCTTGAACAAGTTGCCCAATAAATACTTCCACTTTATCTAACACGTTATCTCACTACCTAGGTTGCTGACCTTCTACAAGTTTGAGTGTCAATTCTTGCATCATGCATAGCTGCACAATCAAGTCCACAAGAAAGCCTTCACATAGCCTTACTTTGAAGGGCAAGGGTTGATTGCCTCTTCACAAGGGAAAACCAACAGTGGCAAGAACTCACAAGATGCGAAGACAAGCCAAAACAAGGGTGACTCCTCTTTCTTTGACGGAACCAAAGAAACATGATAACCTCATCATAAGAGAGAGGCTCACCTATATATATCATCATAACATAATCCATGGAGGGCATACACTGCTTAGATTAATGCCTAGCTCTAGTAGAGCATACAACAGGTGGAGCTTGGTGGGTCACTGAAGCATCAACTATTGTAGACTATCTAGCTGACGGTCTGGGAGAAGGAGATTCCTCCTAAATGAGCACCTTGCTTACCTCAACTACCTGCTCAAGCTACTTATGCATCATGAAAAACTATATCATGGTTACCAATAACCTTGCAAGCCTACGAATTCCATAGGTAATAGCCCATCTCACCTGCATTCCCATAACCAAGAAAGATGCATTTCACAAACTTAGGATCTAGCTTATTGCGGGGCTAGGTCTCCCGCTGCTACACCATTTGCTCCATCTACCCCAATGGCTATCTAGATATGTGACATGCGGACAACCTCAGTAGCCTATATCTTTCACTACTCCTAAAGGCTTAACTAATTGGTCTACTAGTGGCTAACCTATTGCACTTTACACATCTATTCCACGGTATCCACTAGACCTAGGGCCACTTCACCACCTCATCAAGTGTTTCATTAGCAAAGCCTTGCTAGTAGACGTATGCGATGGTGGCCACACACTTAGCCTTTTTCTTTTTAAGACTTCTACTACATACTTGCATACTCTACATTGCACTCAGCTTTGCTTTCCTTTATTTTCAGTTTTGCTTTTTTGGAGCATCTCACTACTCATCTTTGTGCTTGCAGATTTTGATCTCTTTTGTAGGGTTTTGTATTTTAGTTTATGGCTAACATGTAGGTTTACACCTGTCGTTCCTAACTTGGAGACAAGAGTTGTGTATTGTTCCTTTTATGGTTCCATCTACTTGGAGTTTTGTTGTTCTACTAGCATGGAGGCTCCCCTCCAACTAATCGTGCAACATCTCTCTTGATGCTATCATGACGGTGTCTTCTATCCCTTCTCTTCCAATAGGGATTCTTCATCATCTTCATCCACATGGTTCTTAGCACCACACGAAGACCAACATCTTTAAGCTCCTCTTCGTTTTTGGCATCGCCATCTAGGTTTAGAGGGGATTCCTACCCTTCTTGGTATTCTACAAGTTTCGACACTTGTCTTCAATATTAATCTTTCCCTTGTTAACAGTCATGTGTGTCTTGTGTGCTCATCTCCTACACGTGAGCCACAGTTTGAGTTAGACAAGGACACTGGGAGCTCTAACATTGTATTTATTTGTCATTGCCTCCAGGACAATCTATGCCAAATTTTCCATGCTAATTTGTTGCCCCTTTGCTCCTCACTTTTCTCCACTTTCCCTTGTCCGCAATAGTCCCATAAGTTCCCACATATCCCTCTACACAAGATCACATGCATTCAACCCCTTGGTCACTAACTTACTTGACTTCCCCTTCTCCTCTTAAGTCCAACCTCATTACCTGCTATGACTTAACCATTGAATCGGAATTTTGTAATATCTTGAAATCTCCTACAACCTATCCTATCATGTCATATGTACACCCCCTTGAATACACAAAGTTATGGGATCTCATATATCTTCATAGTATGGACATAAAATCGTATGACATCCACCCCCTCCAAACCTGCATTGTTTGCCGATATGTCAACTCATGAGTGAGTCTGTGCATTTTGAATTGGGTTGGGCATAGTATTAGATATTTTAGGCATTTTATTGTGTATTATTTGTGGCATTTTATAGCTTTTTAATGCCATTCGACCAACATTAAATGTTGGCCAACTAGTTGTCATTTATGGCACATTTATGTCCAATATATATTCTGTGCTCCTCCTCCTTAATTGTGCACTCATTACCTAGAGGTCTTGTTGGAGAGAGGAGCCAGTGCTAGTGCTCATGCAGCCAATGACTCACTATATACGCGATTGTCTCATGTCTTGGTATATGAATTCCATTTCTTGAGAATTCTTCTAAGTTCTCTTCCTTCACAATGTTCTTCTCTCTCTATCCACCTATCCTCTATTTTCTCTTCCTATCCTCTCCAGATGGCTCCTCTGTGCACTTCTACTGATGATGAGTTACATGGCCCTAACTATCTAACTTGGAGTTCTATTATGAAAGCTTGGTTCAGCAATTATGGTACATTGTTTGTGGAGCTATTCCACGTCCTCACTGTCCTTTTCTAGTTACAGATGATTTTGATAAGGACAATCGTGAAGTTGTACTTACATGAGATATGGATGATGCACGTGCCTCTTCTGCTCTTCTTTCATGTATTTCTAAAGAAGTTCTACCAGCGATTACCTCTTGCAAGACATCTCCCAAAGTATGGTCGAAGCTTCAAATGTTGTACAAGGCACCTTTCACCATGTATGCAGTTACACTTTATGAACAGCTCCAACAGATGAAATTCGAGCCTAAGAACACTATTCTGTCATATTTGCTCTTGTATACAAATACAAGACTAGCTTCAACACATGTACTCTACTCTCCCAAAGACACATCTTGTGGAGACAGTACTCCACAAGCTCCTCTCAAAGTTTAGAGTGGCCAATGCTTTGAGGATGTAGACATCGTCGACACCTCTGAGCTATACCCATATGTCCTCCATGCTGCTTAAGCATAAGGCATCTTTGCATCTATAGGACAAGCTTCCGTCTCATTATGCAAGTTTTGGTGAGGCTATTGTAGCTTCCGAGATGAGTAATAAGAAAAAGTCTAAGGCCTAGTGTTATCATTGTGGTAAGAAGGAGCACTTGCAAAAGGACTATAAAGAGTTAATGGCTTCAAGGAAGAAAAAAAAAAGAAGAAAAAGTAAGATATGAGCTTTTCTACATAGTCATCCTTATCCTCAAACTCCAATTTGGATCCTTCAACCCAAGCAAAGGCCAAGGCATGGAAGGGATCCTTGTCTTTCGATTGAAGGAAGAGCTTGGCTGCCCCTTTCTCTCTTGCTTTCAAGTATAGGTGACGCAATCATCCCTTACAACTCTCCAATGCCAAAGAGAAAGTGTGAGAGGGTGGTGAGATGGTGTCACGAGGACGTGAAATTCTAAGATGCTTTAATCTCGCTAATAACATTTTATTAAGTTATTAATCAAATATGCCGGGTTATTGAGCACATGCGATGACCATGGCAGTTATTTCATAGTAGCAGGCGAAGGATCTCGAGAATGCAGTAGGTGTCAAAGACAAAAGTTGTGATAAGTTATGCTAGCTGGATTTTGAGGGTCAATTGGTGTTAGTTTTGACCCTAGGACATTTATTTGGCCAATAAGTGTTGGTGGTGACACTAGAGACTAGCATTAATTAATTTATTAACACCAATCTAAGGATCAACGGAGGTTGGGGACCACTCCAAGTTGCAAATGGCCTAGCCAATTTAATTATGGATGGATGCATTTAATTTTGGGTAGGATCAGAAGAGCTAAAATTAATTTTCAAGAATATTTAATTTTGAAAATTGATTAAATGGCTAGATAATGCTAAAAAATGGGTTTAGAAGACTACCACTTGGCAAAAATGCCCATGCAAACTAAGAAAACGTTTTGGAAAACTAAGTCTCAACCATTCAATTAGTTTACAGCTTAGGGGGGAGAGAGAGAGAGAGAGAGAGAGAGAGAGAGAGAGAGCTGCTGGTCCATTTCTAACCAAGGGAACAACAATTTGTTGCAGAAGATAGCCATTTGGGGGCCTCAACAAGCAAGGGACAGCAATGAGGCACCCTTACTGTCAAAAGTGCGGATCTAGAGCATGGTAGAAGCTATGGAGGATGAAAAATGAATATACAACTCATGATGACATAGACTTAGATAGACTAACTGTCACACAAGTGAATTAGGTTCCAAGATAGATTAGCTTGGACTCATAAACACATTTTTACGTAAGATGGACAATGACACTAACAATGACTAAAACTACCATTACCTTGTTTTGAGTATCAACCAAGTACATGCGTTTATAGCTCTTTGGATAGTACCACTCTTCTCACTGTGCATATGGAATTTTGAACATCTCTTCCTATAGAATACATCATTTGACTATCTTCTAGCCTCTTCAAAGCATACAACTAGCCTCTATGGGCAAGCATCATTTGCTATTCTCAACACCCCCCCCCCCCCCCCCTTCAAATGATGAGTCTCTACCCTTGCTAGCTTTTGCCCCCCCACATGATGACATGGCTTGGGAGACTAGCTCTTTGGCAACCTTTGCTTTTCTCCATCTTCTGGGTGTCTTTGATCTTCTTGGACTCCTTAGTCTTCATACTCTTCATCTTTGACTTGTTTTTCATTATCTTGTGCTCTTATCTTCTTTGTGAGGTCCTTTTGGTTTTCTTTCTCAGTGAGTTTGAGATGGATACAAATAGGTACATTACTGTGACTTGACATGACTTGAACTATTTCATAAATCATGGGATACATAGATTTTGGGATTTCATATAGCTTTGACTCATGGCTTATTATTACATTGGATTTTCTTCTGAGATCATACAACATCTTGTCCTTCATTTTGCTTGCTTTGACACTCTTTACTTTGCTTGCAGCTTCTTTAACTTTGACTTTGCTCTTCTTGTCCCCCTCAAGCAAAGATACCAACTTTGAGGCAACAGAAATGTCTTCAAGGTCTTCAAATAAGATTATTGATTGCACTTTAGTATGGGTAGCTACATTCCTCCTACAAGTAGGTCAAATAAGTCTTCCATGTAGTTGAAGTGAGCAACAATGATTGTGTCACTTTTCATGAGAAGCATCCTCATAAAAGACTTGATTTTGGTTATTTTCATGATGGAAATCATCTTCAAATAACTGAAAATATGCAGCAAAAGGAGTTACACTTCAATGTGTCGAGAGACACAAGTAAAATAGTATCAAAAGATACTAGCTTGATATTGAATCTTGTTTTGAGTGTCAACTAAGTACATGCCTTTATAGCTTTTTGGATAGTACCACTCTCCTAACTGTGCATATGAGATTCTGAACATCTCTTCCTAGAGCATACATCATTTGACTATCTTTTAGCCTCTTCAAGGCATACAACTAGCCTCTATGAGCAAGCATCATTTGCTATTCTCAACACTTCCAAGGACTAGCCATAGCTTTGTTGATTAGGTGACAACATTTTGGAGGTATCTGGCAACAGTTGGTGATTGCCTTAAATGCAGGTTGGAGCAGGCAACAAGTAAAATTTAGGGTTTTCTCGTGAAGAAAATCAGATTTCTCTCTCATCTTGGCTTTCTCCCACCTTCTCTAATCCATTCTCAAGAGATCTTAGCATTTCTCAGCCATTTTGAGCAAATCTTAACCAAATTTGGTGGACAACAAAGAGATCTCAACTATAAATAATTTTTGCAGAGATTAGGGTTCGACAATCACCTCAAGACCCGTGCCAATTGGTGAAAGCATCATACACTAAATTCAACACTTGAAAATTGTGTAATTGTCAAGGAATTCAAATGCCAACCCATTCATTGTAGTTTGGGATAACATTTGGCCAGCTGGTGGTTCCATTTATGCAAGTCTTGGGTGAAAAATCAAGGAGCAATTGGCTCAAATTGATTGTTGATTGTTCCTACAACAAAGGGGATTTTGGAACAACAAAGGAGATTGCGAATCTCAGCTTGTACTCATTTCATTAGCAATCAAGTTAAAGAAATACCAAAAGGGACACTAGTTTTTTTGGGCCAACAGGGTGTCCAATGTCTGATATTATTAAGGTAATTTGTGCATTTTAAGTTATTTTCATTTGTTGATTGCTTTAATTAATGCCTAATCAAGGAATTACCACCCTTTTCAAAAAGGACACTAGTTTTCTGGTTTCATTGTTGGAATATTACTCAATCCCTTGATTTGGTAGGCCCGAGGCACCTAATTGCAAACCAAAGCTTTATGCTAGTGCTGATTTTTGCTCTCAACTAAGAAATTACAGCAATATATCTTCATAGAGTGAGATGCAATCAATCAATGATGATGCCTCTCAGTATGAACATTCACATGGAATGAAGGAAATGCATTGCCTGACCTTGGACAAGGCTCAAACCATGGACAGCAAGCTGGAAATGTTAATGTTAGGCAAGATGCAAGGCCTTCAAGACATAATGAGGCTGATGACTAGCAAAGTGAAGAGATATTTGATGACTGGTTTAAAGATCAGCTAAGGATAGCAGTTGAAATATTTATGCAATCGGAAAATGATCCTCAATTCAAGCGCTCTTCGTAACCCTTAAAAGAGAGCACCAAAGGCAAGAAGAGGAGATCGTCTTCAAGAGCTTCAAGACATCAAGATGCACCAAAGAAAGAGCCAATACAGAAACATGATGTTCCTAAATGTGGGTAGTGAGCATAAGCAAATGATACCAATGAGGCAATCAATGCATATGCAAGGCCAACTTGGAAGTGTCAATCCAATGCTTTTTGGACAATGGGACATGCATGCAATGATGGGGCACCCAAGGTACTTTGGCAATGCCTAAAGTCAATGTGCAAGGATCGAGACAGAGTACACGTCAGGTTGAGTACAGAGTTTAAAGTAGGAAGAGTAAGCAAGAGGAGTGAGAGCACAACACACAAAAAGTGTTTGGTACAATTACAAGATGTATCACTTTAGGTTTCGATAATATATGTAAAGTACAAGTGTAAGGGTGCGTTCACATCCAAACACCGTAAAAGGTACAATGAGCCGTTATTCCCAACAACCTCCCACCTAAAAGCAACGTGCCTGAAGGTAGAGAAAAGAATTAGCTAAGTCTATGTATGTACAAAGCTAAAGTACACATATACTATCCAATCCCCATCATCTGGAGGCAATGAGCAAACCGCTCTGCTGAAAGACCCTTCATGAGAAGGTCTGCAAGGTTATCATCTGTATGTACCTTGACAAGCCCAATGCTCTTGCTATCAAGTACGTCCCTAATAAAATGATACTTCACCAGCATGTGCTTTGTCTTTGTGTGAAAGACAAGATTCCGTGCTAGCATAATAGCACTTTGACTATCACAATGGAGGATAAGAACCTCTGTAATACCAAGCTCTCTCACCAGCAGGTATGAAAGCCATAAGGCCTCTTTGCATGCCTCAGTGGTAGCCACATACTCTACCTTTGTAGTAGACAATGCAACACACTTTTGCAACCTAGATACAAGAGACTGCTTCACCTATGAACGTGAATACATATCCTGAAGTAGACTTCCTGCACTCAAGGTGACCCACATAGCCTGCATCCATGAAACCAACAATAGATGACTTTTGCTTGCCAAAGCAAATACATAAATTCTTTGTGTCCTTAAGTTATCTCATGATGCACTGCTTCCCAATGCTTTTTAACAGGATATGTCATATATTTGCTAACCACTCCCATTGCAAATGCAATGTCAGGACGTGTAGCAACCATAGCGTACATCAAACTACCAACTGTTGAAGCATAAGGTATCTTGACCACTTCAGCCTTTCATCATCAAATGTAGGGTTGTCATCTGCACTAAGTTTCACGTATGGAGACAATGGTACACCAATGGCTTTCCCCTCCTCCATATTGAAACACTACAAAACCTTAGTAACATACTCCTACTGTGACAGATAAAGAAGACCCTTCGATCTATCCCTGAGTATATGCATGCCAAGAATGTGATTGGCCTCACCAAGATCCTTCATATCAAAACTACTATGTAAATTTTGCTTCAAGGAGTCCAAGGCATGAACATCTCTGCCTACAATCAATATGTCATCCACATACAAAACCAAGAGAATAAGGCTACCATCTATTGCCTTTTCGGTGTATAAGCAGTGATCAACTTGAGAGAGATGGAATCCTTGAGATTGCATAAATGTATCAAATTTATAATACCATTCTCGTGGTACTTGTTTCAACCCATACAAGATCTTGTTGAGTTTACATACCATATACTATTTTCCCTTTGCAACAAAACTCTCAGGCTACTGTATATAGATCTCCTCATGCAAATCACCATGTAAAAAAGTTGTTTTTACATTCATCTATATGAGTTTCATATCTTAATATGCAACCAAGCCCAAGATGGTTCGCAAAGTAGTCATTTTGACTACAGGAGAAAAGATTTCATTAAAATCAATTTCATATTCTTGCTTGTATCCTTTAGCAACTAGTCGTACCTTGCACTTTGGCAAAGAACTAAAAGTGACTTTTATTTTATAAACCCATTTGCATGGTAGCATTTTCTGCCCTTTAGGCAAATGCACCAAATCCCAAGTGTCATTTTTGATGAGAGATTCCATCTCTGACAACATTGCCTTCCGCCATTTATTGCTGTCTTTTCTGTCCATTGCTTCCTGGAAGCATGACAGCTCACCACTATCTATCAACATGACATAATCAGCCACATAATTGACACTAGGAACAAACCTATCTGGTTGTCTTTGCACTTTGGTCAACCTATAGACCCAAATGCCAAGATTTGTTGGCTATCCAGCTTGCAAATCTGCATTAACAGCTTGTTGTTCTCCAAGTTCAGCATGTTGTACAATTGGTTCTAGTTGTTCCAAAGGCATCTGTTCTTGAGAAATTTATGGTACATCGTGGGCAAGATCTTGTTGGTCATTTTTAGCATTATTCCCTATATTTTCACGGACATTTACAACAAGTATTTGCTGCTGTTTAACGGGCATTCTTTGCTGTCCTATCGGTACATCCTCCTAGAATACAACCCTTCAGACTTTCTCTGTCTTTTTGGGCTATTTTTGCATGAGATCTTTCTGGAAGATAGCATCATTGCTGCATACTACTTTTTCTTTTCTCGGGATCCCATAATCAATACCCCATCTCACCTTCAACACCATATCCTAGGAAAATACATTTACACGACTTTGGCTCAAGTTTGTTGCATTCTTCCTTGCAAGTGTGCACAAATGCCTTGTAGCCAAACACTCTTAAGTGAGCATACAAAGGTGGCTTGCCCAACCACGCTTCTTGAGAGACCCCCCCTCCCCCAAAGACCTGTTTGGTGATCAATTAATTAAGTGTACGGCTGTCATAACAACCTCTACCCAAAATCCATGAGGTAAAGCAACGTGTGACAGCATTGTACAGACCTTGTCTTGAATGGTCCTGTTCATAGCTCCGCAACACCATTTTGGGGTGGATTGTGAGGAGTGGTGAGCTTCCTTTTAATCCCTTTGCTGTCACAAAAGTCCTAAAAGGCTTTGGACACATATTTCCCACCATGGTCAGAGCGAAGACACTCTAATGTCTTGCTGGTCTAATTTTCAGCTAGTGCTAGGAATTTTTTAAATTTATCCAAGGCCTCGTCATTGCGACAGATTGGATAAACCCATACTTTGTGTGTGGCATCATCAACAAAGGTAATGAAATACTTCTTTCCCCCTAGACATAACCCTGACATTTGACATACATCAGAATATACCAACTCTAAGGGTGAAGACTTTAGAGAAAGAGATTTCTTATGTGACATTTGAGCGTGCTTACCATAAATACAATGATCACACTATTCAAAATCAGCATACCTCAAAGATGGCAAATAACCCAAGTAAGAAAGCACTTTCATTCCAATTTGATTCATATGTTCCAACCGGCTATGCCACAAAGAAACACTTGGTTGCTCAGTTATGGCAACTACATGGTCACGCACGCTAGATACATACAAAGGATACAAAGTGTCACTTTTGAATCCCTTGGCAACAATGTGAGAGCCCTTACAAATTTTCCATTTGCTATCCCCAAAGGTGGTGTGATAGCCTTCATCATCTAGCTGCCCTATGCTTATCAAGCTCTTCTTGAGCTAAGGTACATACCTCACATTATGCAAAACAAACACGGAGCCATGCTGAAATTCCAATTTTACACTACCGATGCCTGCAATTTAACATGCATAGTTATCTCCCAAGTGAATAACACCACATGCACCACCATTGTAGTCAAAAAACCACTCATGATGTGGTGTAACATGAAAAGACGCACCTGAATCAAATATCCAAGTGTGCATGTGATCCTCAAAGTCTGCAATCAATGCATATGCACTCAAAGAAGAAGTAAGAAATACATCACCGTCACTGCCATTCTCATGAGTGACTACATTTACCTCTTCTATCTTCACACAATTCTTCTTTGCAAGTTAGCTGTTCTTTTTCTAAGCCTTGTTGTCTTCAATGTTTTTGTTTTTGCCTTTCTCTTTCTTTAATTGAAAACAGCCCTGTCTGTAGTGCCCTTTCTTGCCACAATGATGACACTCCACATTTTTGCCATGAGACTTGCTGCGTGCTCTATTTTCAAATCTGACCTTTTGCTGAAATCTGCCTCTTGTGTGCAATGCATTAGAAAATTTGTTTGTTGAATCATTTTGCATGTTGAGTTCTTCCATCAGCAAAGAACTCTCCACATCAAAATATAGCAGTTGAGCATTTGAGTTACTCAAAGTCCTGAAAGTATCCCAACTTTCAGGTAGAGTGCATGGCAAGAAGGTAGCTTTGAACTCATCATCAATATGGAATCCCAAAGCAATCAGCTAACTGAAAATGGAGTTGAACTCATTCTAATGTACAAACATGGTTATACCTTCCTACATGTGAAAGTCCATTAACTTTTTCAGCCAATAGACCTTGTTGCTGCACTTTTTTTAGCATACAATTGAAGCTTCAAGTCTTTGCCACATTGCATATGCTGAATTCAAATTCTCAATATTAGCAAGTTTTCTAACATTGAAAGCTCAATGGTAGAGCGTGTGAGCTCATCCAAATCATCCCACTCTTCTTGTTCCATACCTGCTAGTTTTATTCCCTTCCTTTTGATGGGCTTCACCTGTTTCTTCTGCACCAAGACATTGTAGCACTATTTTTGCCATATTGCAAAATTATGTGCACCCTCAAGCTTCTTGATGCGCAAAAAATTGTTGTTGTTACTGTTTCCAACCATAATTTGCAGCACTAAATTGACTCAAAAGTCACCAAATGTAAGCCCAAATGTCACACACGTGACCACGTACACCGCAAGTACCAACCAGCACTGAAAAACAAGATATTGCAGAAATTTCAAATCTACAAATAGATTTTCAAAGTTAGAGAGTGTCTACTGCCACAGTCCACAAGCAATTATTGCCACATTCAGAGGCCAAGGCACCAATTACATTTGAAATCACCAAAATTTGACTGCAATTTCCACTCTAAAAGCATTCACGGGCACAAATTTGACAATTTCCGTCAAAAGCCCCAAATTTTCAAAAGGAAATTCATCCAAATTGCATCAATACATATACCTAAGTGCATATACCAAGCCATTGTTGCACAAATTGAAGAAATTTTGCAAAAGCCCCAATTTTCTTGGTTTGATGTGCACAAATTTCAATGAAATTGAAGAAATTTCACTAAAATGTGAAAAGCCCCAAAATTTTCCAAGCAAATGTGCACCTATTTTGTAATTTCTAAGTTAGATCGTCCCGTCCTATATCAAAGTCCCCAAATCCGGGAAAAGCCCCAAATTTCTGGGTCAAAATTGCACACCATGTATATGTACATGAACACCCGGTAAGGGAAGTAGAAGAGAAAATTGCAGAATTTTTAAAAAACGGAGAAAAAGCAAGCCTATCCTAGTGTTGACTGGCCCCTGGACCTACGCTAGACGCCCGCCTGACCTACGCGCCTATCGCCCTTGTGCTCCTGTCGTCGACCTACTATTGCCTAGTGCTCCGTCAGGTCGACCATTGACCTACATGTCACGTGTTGACTGCTTGCTACAACTATAAACTGTCGCCTACCCTATTAGCATCACAGCCTTGTCACCTACACTGGGCTGTGATCTACTCCTAGCTCGCCTGTGACAACTGACCAATTATCAAGCTACCTCTTAACCTGTCTCTAATACCAGTTTGAAGTCGATGTGCAAGGATCGAGACAAAGTGCAAGTCAAGCTAAGTGCAGAGTTCAAAGTAGTAAAAGGGTGAGCCTTTATTCCCAACAGTGGCACTAGTTCCCATGCTATGGTGGGTCACAAACCACATACAGGGATGTATGGCACAACTCCTTATGATATACAGTAACCAATGCACGGTGTACAAGACCCAATCTACCTCAGTATAGTTGGTAGGATGCATAACTCCGTATAAAATGTTGGCATGATACTGGGGCACAAAGTGGCAAGTTTGGCAATACATATATGCAGCGCACAGTGTTTGGGACTCATGGTATTCATGTTGGTCATGCAAATGCTCTGTATAGTGTTGGTCATGAGGAAAAATGCTACTAGTAATGTATGCAATGTATGGGAAAATGTATCTTGGTATGGTTGGTACTATGCAAAGTCACACTGCAATGATACATAATATAACAAGAATGTTTCCTAATGCATTTGGTGCTCCTGGCATCTTAGATACACGTGAGGGCTTGGTCAACTAGATACAATATTGCATGTTAGTTAAGTTGAAATTGCAACAATGTAAACGTATAAAGCATTGTAATGCTTAAGGGGAGGAAAGACATACAACCTAGTGGAGGTTTGAGACAAGCACAGTTAGGGGTAAAGTTTTCATATGCTTCTTTGTGAAACTTCAACATTGTTTCACCAATAGATGCAAAGTGGATGGAAGAGGATGACTAGGCAGACCATCCTCGATTGTTACAGCTTCATCTATATGCCTTTCAGTTAGAGCCGACTTCAATTCGGGCTCAATTAGGCTCAGCAGAGTAGAGGTCCGGAGTATTGCCTAATGCCCAAGGGAAAGGTAGCACTTCCACTCTGCCAGTTGTAGACAACTCTTGTATGTAGTGGATCTCAGATGTACTTAGCATGCAACCAAGGTACTGTGCTGACAATATGTTTGCCATGAGGTCACTACTTAGTGTACTAGTCACTATGAGATATGTGTAGATGAGTATGCGTTTTACCCAGGCACTAAACTATACTTTTACATCAGCTTATGATCAATTTGGCATAAATTTTGCCTTAATTTTGAGACAAAATTTCTGATCAGTTCTGTTCAAAGAGGAGAGAGAGACAGGGAAACACCATATCCATGAGCCTTCAAGCTCTCAAAGTCCTTTCTTCATATTCCACACACACTAAACTGAAAAGCACTCACATATAAAGATAAAGTGACCTAGTGTAAATGTAGACTAGACAGACTAACTCTAGTCAGATCACTAACTGACTACTAACCCGACTTATTTAATGTAGTCACATGTAGACAGCTGCACACACTAGCTGTCATAGATATCGATCATAGATAAAGACACACTGACGGTGAGCTTGATTTCTAACACTCCCCCTCAAGCTCAAAAACAAAACTCAAATCATCTACATCACTCCAAGTAGTTGTCTAAAGTGAATGAACTTATCTTTACCAAGTGATTTGGTAAAGATGTCTGCTACCTGGTCTTCAGTCTTCACATGCTCCAAGTCAATCTGATCTGCTAAAACCATTTCCCTGATGAAATGGTAGTGAACCTCAATGTGTTTTGATCTTGCATGATAAACAGGATTGCTTGCTAACATAACACTGCTCAAATTGTCACAGTACAGCTTGACTTTGCTGTCCAAGTGTACTTCCAAGTCATTCAGCAACTTCTGTAACCACTTAGCTTCACAGGCCGCTAAGGCCGCACCACGATACTCTACTTCCATACTAGACAATGCAACTGTAGGCTGTTTCTTACTCTGCCAACTGATCATGCCACTACCCAATCCAAATGCATAGCCGCCAGTTGACCTCCTGTCATACGTGCGACCAGCCCAGTCAGCATCAGTGTACCCCATCAAGTCAAGGGGTTTCCCATATGCATAAAACAGCCCATGATCTGTGGTACTCTTTACATATCTCAGAATTCTTCTGACTGCATCCAAGTGTGGTTTGCGAGGCTTCTGCATGAACTGACTGATCAGTCCCACAACATAACTCAAGTCAGGTCTAGTGATCCTGAGATAGATCAAGCTGCCTACCATCTGTCTGTACATAGTAACATTCTCAATCTCTGTCCCAACATCAATATGCAGCTTGACATTCTGCTCCAAAGGCGTATCCATAGGCTTGTAATCAGCCATACCATATTTCTGTAACATGTCATGAGCATATTGCTTCTGTAGCAGCCATATGCCTTGAGGTGTAGAGACAACCTCAATCCCCAAAAAATATTTCAGCTCTCCAAGATCCTTGACCTTAAACTCAGCCTGTAAACATGTCTTTCATCATCTCCTGTAATGATTAAGTCATCAACATAGACAACTAGGAAAACATAGCCACTATCTGTCTTCTTCACAAACAGACTATGATCAGCATCTCCCAATCGGAAACCATGTTGCTGCAAATAACTGCTTATGCGAGCATTCCATGCTCTGGGTGCCTGTTTCAGCCTATATAATGCCTTTTTCAGCCGACATACATATGCTGGAAATTCTGGATGTACATAGCCTTCAGGCTGTTCCATGTAAACCTCTTCTTGTAATTCTCCATTGAGAAATGCATTCTTTACATCCATCTGCCATAGTTTCCAGCCTCTAGCTGCTGCCAAAGCAATTATAGTTCTAACTGTAGCCATCTTTGCTACAGGGCTGAAAGTCTCCTCATAATCAAGACCATACTGCTGCACATACCCTTTTGCAACCAACCTGGCCTTATATCTTTCCAATGATCCATCTGATTTACATTTTACCTTATACACCCACTTGCATCCAATAGGTGTTTTTCCCTCAGGCAACTGTACCAAATCCCATGTGCCATTTTCAGCCAAAGCTGAATATTCCTCATCCATAGCAGCACGCCAATTCTCATCTGCAACTGCCTCATCAAACTTACTTGGTTCTCTAAAACCTGTTACTTTCGTCATATAAGCATAATGACGGGCTGAATATCCAATGTAAGTATACCTGTCAACAGGTCGTCTAACCCTCTCTCATCTCCTGAGCTGTGGCTCACTGTGAGCTTCCCTCTCATGAGGCGGCACATAACGGCTCTGCCTAGCACCTGTCGTCATAACAGACGGAATCCCCAATTCACTATCTGTGTCAGTGGATGCAGCAGTGCGACTCCGTAATCGTCCTGTCCAAGGACTCACTGTAGATGATACATCACCTGTCTGACCACTCATGGAAGTACCCTCTGCAGAAGTATTTTCAGCATGACTCATACTGGGTGAGCCATCAGTGGGCACTGCAACAGGATTCCCATACCAGGATGCTAACTCATCAAATACCACATCTCTGCTTATGAGTGTCTCATGCGTAGAAGGTACATAACACTTATAAGCTTTCCGTTCCTATGCATATCCTATAAACACACTTTTCACTGCCTTAGGATCCAATTTCTTCCTCTTCTCATCCGGTATATGCACATATGCAATGCTGCCAAATACCTTCAAGTGTGAAATATCAGGTTTATGACCATACAGTCGTTCATACGGAGTGACATCATGAATCCCTGCTGTAGGGGTTCGATTCAACACATAGACAACAGTCACCACTGCTTCAGTCCAATAACCATTTGGCAGACATTTTTTATTCAGCATAGCTCTAGCTGACTCCATCAAAACCCTGTTTTTCCTCTCTACAACACCGTTTTACTGCGGTGTATAACTGCATGTGAGTTGTCTTCTAATCCCATGTTTAGCAAGATACCTGTCAAAGTAGTTTGAGACATATTCACCTCCTCCATCTGATCTTAAGCATGATATGTAACAGCCCAATTCATTTTCCGCTTGTTTCTTGAAGTCTTTGAATGCATCAAACACATCATCCTTATGCTTCAAAATATAAAGCCAAGTGTACCTGCTAAAATCATCAATAAATGAGACATAATACCGTGCACCGCCAAAAGAAGCATTATGTGAAGGACCCCAGACATCAGAATGCACCAACTGTAAAGGCCTAGTGCTGTTTTTTACATGTCTCATGAAAGGAAACTGTGCCTGCTTCCCAAACTAACATGCAGGGCATACATGACCAAAATCATTATACTTGAATTTAGGTAATCCAAGTACTACTTCTTTCTGCTGCATAGATTTCAGCTTTTGTACATTGACATGTCCAATCCGTTTGTGCCAAATCTCTACATCCTGAATGGCACTCTCATCATGAGCAAACATGGCTGCCTTGAGTCCCGGAATGGTCGCATCCAATGTAAACATCTTGCCATCCCTTTTGCCCTTGGCAATTAACTTGCAGCCATTTCCATACTCCTCAATGAAACACCCATCTTTGTTGAATCTCACTTGCAAATTCTGTTCTGCCATTTGACCCACAGACAACAGATTCTTTGTTATGGTCGGTACATGTAATACATCATGCAGGCCTTTCTTCTTGCCATCAGGCATCATAAGAGGAACAATCCCTTTATGCTTTATGTCATGTTGGGTGTCATCCCCAGTACATACATGACCATGTGTACCTGCAACCATCTCATCAAACCACTCTCCATGCGGTGTCATGTGGTTTGACGCTCCAGAGTCAATGTACCATCTGTCATCTCTATCATGTCTCGATGCATTTTTAGATACATGCTGCATGGCAAATAGTCTATCAACTGGCTCATCATGAGCACCTTTGGAAGATGCATAGTACCCATGTTGTCTGCCCTTTGCCTTCATATCTCCCTGCTTCTTGTAACAATCCTTTGCAATATGCCCATACCGGCCACAATAATGGCAGTCCTTGTCCCTGTTGGACTAATCAGATGACTGCCATGAACCAGATCCACCACCTCTACCTCGGGGTGATCTCCCCCTGCCTCTAAACCCACCAGATCCACAATGGCCTTGTGTATTTGCACCATGCCAATTACTCTGATGCTGCTGCTGTCCATAAGCATTACGAGTGTCACCACGACCTCGAAATGAACCACGACCTCTAGATCCTCTGCCACGCTGGCTAGAGTATAACACAGTGTCTCTACTCTGAGACGCACTAGAACCTGTATTCAAACCAAGTTTGACTTCCTCATGCAGCAACAAGGCAACTAGCTCTTCCTAGCTAGGGGGCTCTTCTCTGACAGAAATGGAAGTGTCAAAAGCTTTGTACTCTTTGCTTAAGCCATTCAAAGCAACAGCAATCATATCATCTTCTGATACACTTGAGCCAATAGTAGCAAGTTGATCAACTATGGTCTTAATCTCCATGGTATACGCCTGGATGCTCTTGCCATTCCTAGACATGTTGTTGAACTGCTGTTTCAATTGGATCTTCCTTGCATATGTCATGGTTCCATAATTTTTCATCAATATGTCCCAAGCATCCTTCGGAGTCTCACATCCAGTGATTTGAATTACCATAGCATCAAATATACATAAAGAAAACCAATGCAGCACCTTGCATGCTCTTTCATTCCATAGCCGGTAGGCTCTTTTCTGTTCATTTGTTGGATTGTGTGCAGGCATCTCAGGAGCAACTTCATCTCCTGTACATAGATCCCAATAACCTCTGCCAACCAGAAAGTTTTTCATTCTGAATTTCCATAATGCAAAGTTCTTGTTATCCAACTTCTCTCCAACTATCTGAGTGATATTGTCAGTCCCATGTGCATTAGCCATGATGCAATAGACTGTCTATCAAGTGCCTCACTCCCTGCAGACCAATAAGTATGACTGACCAAGCTCAGTCCGTAACTGTTTATGACAGTTTTCTGCACTAAATTGCAGAAAAAAAACAGGTTATTTCAGCCCACTGACACCCCAAAACAACCCACAAACAAGTGGTCTCAACTGTAGATATAACTGTCAATACATAAGCTATGTGTTTGCTTCAGCTTAAGCTTCTGTAACCTCACTGCCAGGATACATACATGCAGTCTGAAAACTGTAAACTATGAGTAACCAGCAGCAATTTCAAGTCCAAAACTGAGTGGTAATCATGTCATACATGTTCCAAAATCTTCCAAGTAGCTGCTAGTACATTTGGCAGTTAAGACATGAGCATAGAGGCACAGAACAGTGCATAACCAGCACATACAAGTGTCAACAAATTTAGTTGCAGGTTGCAGTCAACCAAAATTCAGCATACTAAGCTCCAAGCAGCTCCAAAATGTCTTCCGACCATGTCATACATTTACTTTGTAGTGGCAAGTTCAATACATGAGCATCTGAGTAGGCATAGACAACCTGTCTTCACTGACCAATGGCATAAACTTCATGAGTTGTTTGTAATTAACCAAGACAGTGTGACTGCATTTACTTCAGCTTCAGAATTCAGTTTTCAATGATGCTCATTGCTTGCTTCAATCCTCCATACATTCAGCATGTATAGGTCAGTTCATATAGATGATGGAAACCCCAAGATGACCTGTATTGCTTCAGTAATACACAATGCTTGTCATTGACTGTGTATGACAGTTTTCAGCCTGTCAATGATTTTCAGATCTGAGTATTCTGAGCAAGAAATCTCTGCTCCAAGACATTTGATCCAATGTATACATGCTTTGACACATTCTTGTGCTCCAAAGATGTCTTCTGAGTGTAGTACAAGGCTCCTGTATGTCAATAATGACTGAATGCATGCTGTCCATTCATGTTTACAACAGTTTAGAACTAATTATAGGTCTGTGTCTGTTACTCCAGCTCATAACAGAGCTCTCACACAAGTATTTACCTCTTGTACACTTCAGATACCTTCAAGAGTGAGCATACATGCCCTATGAGTCTTGTCCAAGTGCCCCACTGAAGTTTGACAGGTTGCAGTCCACCCAGATCAACAGGCGCAGTTCACACAGATTTCCAGACCTTGTTGATAGCTGGTCCTCCTCATCATGAGGCTCAATGACCACTTACATATGCTCAAAAATGCCTACCAAGGCTCCCAGAAAGGCCTCAACCACTGTGATAAAGCATGGAGTCCAAAATGAGTAAATGCATACCTTGACAGAGTAATGGCAGCCTGTTCTTGTTTTCAAAAAACCTTGTTCTTCAGCTTCTTCAAGTCTTCTTGACTCCCTCTTGCTCCAGAGAGCTCAACCTAGCAAAGCTCTGATACCATGTTCAAAGAGGAGAGAGAGATAGGGAAACACCATATCCATGAGCCTTCAGGCTCTCAAAGTCCTTTCTTCATATTCCACACACACTAAACTGAAAAGCACACTCACATACAAAGATAAAGTGACCTAGTGTAAATGTAGACTAGACAGACTAACTCTAATCAAGCCACTAACTGACTACTAACCCGACTTATTTAATGTAGTCACATGTAGACAGCTGCACACACTAGCTGTCATAGATGTCGGTCATAGATAAAGACACACTGACGGTGAGCTTGATTTCTAACAAGTTCCAGCTCAGTTTTGATCATCTTGAGAACCGTTTATGGTCACTTTTGGGATCAATTTTGCATCACTTTTTGCATTGATTGCTAGTCAATTTTTGCAATGAGTTTGTGATCAGTTTGGGGTCACATTCGTAGCAATTTGTGATCAATTCTCAAATCACAAAGTGATCAATGTATGATCAATTGATACTCAGTTTTCAATGGTTTACACTTGGTTCCATGGACAACAACATGTTAGCAAAAGCCATTGGCAATTTCAGCCATGGTTTATGCTAAATATATACTTTACTATGGTTTTGAAGTCAGAACAATTGAGAAACATCAGCTATGGAGATATCCAATGGGTTTCTAGCAACAGTTTTGGATTGTTTATGCTAGCTGCATATTTTCAGCAAGGTTTGAGGCATGTGGCATGGTTGGACAACAATGGCCAATATTGTGACTATGATGCCTTACGGAAATTCCAGTGCAATATACTTTTCCTTTGACACAATGCAATGCAATCAAGGACAATTGCAAGGATTTCAAGGGGGAGGTCTATCACCAAGACGTGAAATTTTAATCTCATGGTTCTAGCTCCTTATTCGCCAAGCATGCATTTAATATCAAGACTCATTCTTGCTAATAACATTTGATTAAGATATTAATCAAATGCTCAAGGTGATTTAGTATATGTGATGCACATGGCAGTTATTTCATGGTAGCAAGCCAAGGATCCTAAGTATGCAGTGAGTATCAAAGGCAAAAGCTCTGGTAAGTTATGCCAATTGGGCTTTGGGGTCAGTTGGTGTTGATTTTAACCCTAGGACAATTATTTGGCCAATAAGTGTTGGTGGTGATACTAGAGACTAGCATTAATTAGTTAATTAATTAATTAATGTGAATCTAAGGATCAACAGAGATTGGGAACCACTCTAGGTGACAAATGGCCTAGCCAATTTAATTATGGATAGGTGCACTTAATTTTGGGCAGGATCAAAAGGGCTTAAATAAATTTTAAAATTCTGAAAATTAATTAAATGGCTGGATAATGCTAAAAAATGAATTTAGAAGGCTACCACTTGGCAATAATGCCCATGCAAACTGAGAAAACGTTTTTGGGTGTAAGTTAAAGGACAGATCAAAGCTCAGCTGAGAGTACAATTGACAGTGTAGAGAGTGAAAATACGACACCCAATACAAAATTTGAAGTGTAAGGTGCACGTACAAGGTACAACCCTTAAATCTTAGATTTGTAAGAGGGTGTTCACACTCAAAAGGTGAGAAACATGATAAGTGGCTAAAATTATGTAATATATGCACATAAAATAAAAGAAATAAATCTGAGGAAAAAGACCTCTCATACAGAGAGTAAAAAATATCTCAATGTCCTACTAAAGATCACAAACACTCGTCTATAAGCATAGGCATGAGGTCAAACCCAACAAACCCCTCACAGTGAAGAGTGATCCAGATACAAGGATCATCCACCAAAGGAGATCAAATTTAAAGCATTGCAAAATGCTTCAAATTTGTTGTGAGGAAGAGCTTTGGTAAAGACGTTTGCGACATTACTGGTGGTAGGACAATAGACAAGGCTGATATCACCTACATGTAATCTCTCTCTGACAAAGTGATAATGGATCTCGACGTGTTTCGTGCGTTCATGAAACACTTGGTTCCATGCCACTACAATGGCACTCTGACTGTCAGTGAACAAAGGAGTAGGCTTCATGAAAGATACATCCAAATATATTCTCCATATAAAAATATATTCTTCATATCAAGCTAATGTATAGTCCATCCATAAGGGGCAGCCAAAGTAACCATAGACCTAATGAAAAAATGCACTTCTTCTTGAAGTTCCCCATGTAAAAATATAGTCTTTATACCAAGCTCATGCACAATCATCCATAATGGGCAGCCAAAGCAACCATAGACCTAATGGTAGCCATGTGGGATGTAGCAGCAAATGTCTCCTCATAGTCAATGCCTTTCTTCTGTGCCTAGCCCTTGGTCACAAGCTTGGCCTTATAGTTGTCAATGGATCCATCTGCATTCCTTTTCAACTTATAGTCCCACTTTGTACCAATTGATTTCTTCCCAACAGCAGGCAAAGACACTAAATCCCATGTTTGATTCTTTATGATGGAATCAAACTTAGCTTGCATTGCTGCCATCCAATGCACACTATGTTATGCATCCTCAAAACATTCAGGCTCCTCATCATCAAATGTATCTACTGCCATAACACCATCATGGATACGAACTTGCCTTCTAGTACATCCAACAATAGGAGCATCCAATATGACTATCTTTCATAGCCTGCAAATACCATCTAGGCATCTGCCTAGCCTCTTGATTGTGTACAAGCTCTTGCTGCACCTTGCTCAATATTCAATTCAGCCATGGGCTGATTTTCTGCATTACCCAATGGAGCAGCTGGTTAACATTTAAGTTAACTTGCCGAAGCTCCAACTGTATCACCAAACGAAATGGGCAACAACCCTTCAAATACATCATTGGCAACCTGGTGTGTCAAAACCAGCAAGGGATAATTCTAATTTTTCATCAAAAACCACATCCCTACTAACAAATGCCTTTTTAGAGACAAGCTCATATAATCTATATCCTTTGCTCTCATTGCTATACCTCAAAAAAATGCATTTGACAGCCTTGTTATCCAACTTCTTCCTGAGTACCTTAGGAATGTGTGTATATGCAAGACACCCAAAAGTACGAAAATGCCCAACACAAGGTTTCTGACTGTTCCGAGCCTCAAAATGCGTGACATTCTTTAATGCCTTGGTGGGGCACCTATTCAAGGCATAGCAAACACACATAACTACTTCCATCCAAAAACTGTGTGTCAAGCTCTTTGCTTTTAGCATGCATCTGGCCATCTCCATGAGTGACCGATTTTTCCTCTCTACAACCCCATTCTGCTATGGAGTATAAGTAGTAGTGTACTCATGGACAATGCCCTTCTACTTCAAAAAAGAATTCAACATAGAGAACATGTGGTGAACTGCTGATAGCGCTTGGGGCAAGAGCTCTACTCAAGGACCTGGGGCTGCGAGCTGATGGGACAAAGGCTGAATAGCTCAGTTGTAGATGGTGGCCACTGGCTGAGCTAAGCACAAAGCTACTTTGATACCAAATGTAAGTTAAAGGACAAATCAAAGCTCATCTGAGAGTACAATTGACAGTGTAGAGAGTGAGAGCATGATACCCAATACAAAATCTGAAATGTAAGGTGCAACTACAAAGTACAACCCTTAAACCTTAGGGTTGTAAGAGGGTGTTCACACCCGAAGAGTGTGAAACATGATAAGTGCCTAAATTTGTATAACATAGACACATGAAATAAAAGAAATCAATTTGAGGAAAAAAACCTCTCGTACGAAGAGTAAAAAATGCCCCAGTGTCCTACTGAAGGTCATTAACACTCCTCTATGAGCATAGGCGTAATCAAAACCAACATTGGGGCCTGGGTCTCAACCATTCAATTAGTTTATAGCTTAGCGAGAGAGAGAGAGAGAGAGAGAGAAAAGAGAGCTGCTGGTTCATTTTGTGATCAAAGAATAGCAATTTGTTGCAGAAGACAATCATCTGGGGGCCTCAACAGGCAGGGGAACAACAAGGAGTCACCTTTAAAGGATTGGCCACAGCATTGCTGATCAAACGACAACATTTTGAAGATATCTGGCAGTAGTTGACTGCATTAAACGCAAGCTGGAGAGGCAGCAAGCACAATTTAGGGTTTTCTCACGAAGAAAATCATATTTCTCTATCTTGTCTTTCTCTCACCTTCTCCAACCCATTCTCAGGAGATCTCAGCATTTCTCAACCATTTTAAGCAAATCTCAATCAAATTTGGTAGACAACAGAGAGATCTCTGTTGTAAACCCTAAATTTCTACAAAAATTAGGGTTTGACAGTCACCTCGAGACCCATGTCAATTGGTGAAGGCATTGTATACTAAATTCAGCACCTAAAATTTGTGTAATTTTCAGGGAATTCAAATACCAACCCATTCATTGTAATTTGGGGCAACATTTGGCCAGTTTGGAGGTTCCATTCATACAAGTCATGGGTGAAAAATCAAGGGGCAATCGGCCCGAATTAATTGCTAATTATTGCTACAACATAGAGGCTTTTGAAACAGCAAAGGAGATTGTAAATCTCAACTTGTACTCATTCCATTAGCAATCAAGTTCAAGAAATACCAAAAGGGGCACTAGTTTTGGGGTTAACAAGGTGTCCAATGTCTGAGATTATTAAGGTAATTTGTGCATTTTAAGTTATGTTCATTTGTTGATTGCTGTAATTAAGTGCTTAATCAAGGAATTACCTCCCTTTCCAAGAAGGAAGGCAGGTTTCACATGGGCTAGGCAAACCTCATCTATACCAGTATACAAGTGCATAGAGAGACGTCCTTGACACATCAACTAAAGTCCGGCATGTTCAAATCTTGGAGCTAGGATTGACATACAAGTTCATGATGGGCTGGTATTTGACATAGAACTAGGTTGGCTCCTAGTCTCAACTCACATGAGGGGACACTTTGGCAGTCTGGCCAAAGGTGGGGAATCTATGGTCACATATATTCAAAGGCATTTTGTACAGGATGTTCTTGTATGCTATTGTGAGACATTGTTGGTGACAGACATTGAGAGCTGCTTTGATTCTTCTCTATTTTCAAGAGTTGGTACAATCAACATCAACATCAAGCTTTCTCCAAGGCAGCTTGGTGGTGGCTTACACACCCCCTACTAGGGTATCCATGGTTCTACTTCGATGGACATTGTTGTATGTACTATGATGGGACATTATCATTGTATATTGTATTGTATTAGATCACCCATGATCTGAGAGAGGGTATTCGCAGATATGTCAGCTCATGTGAGTCTGTGCATGCCAGATTGGGCTCGCCACAATGTTAGATATTTTAGACATTTTATTACGCATTGTTTGTGGCATTTTTATACCACTCGGCTAGCAAACCAGCTGTCATTTATGGAACATTTATGTCCTATAGATTCTGTTCTCCTCTTGTACGCGTCTGTCTCATGTCTTAGTATATGGATTCCATTTTCCGAGCATTCTTCTAAGTTCTCATCTTTCACAATGTTTCTTTTCTCTATGTCTTGTGTTCAGCAATCTATTGCAGCATACGTATACGCTTCCATTGCTCCATCCACTTCTAATAGCACATCCTGCAGCATGTGCTAAACTATCATTCTCTTGCAAGTTCATAGCCTTCTTTTATCCACCTCAAGGTCATCCCCTTCATCCTCCTCAACACTATCTTGGAAAGTACTTGTATCCAGCCCCTCTATCTCATATGCATCAAACTCAAGTCCCTTGAAGACTTTGATTTGCCTCCCCACAATTGAAATCCTCAATGATGTCCCATCCAACTCACTCAAAGAATAGGTAGCATTATCGCGCACATGTCTCACTACATATGGACCAAACCACCATTTTGAAACCTTCTAAATAGTGCTATAGTGATTATCTAAACTGTTCTTATAAAATAGCACCCAGTGTCCTTCCTATATTACCCTTAGCCTAAGTCTGTACTTATTGTGAAGCCTTGCTGCCCTCAATATTGTAACTGCTATCTCAATGTCTTCTGGTCTTCTCTCTAAGTGTTGAATATATAGAACAAGCATTTCTTCTCTATTCAATCCTTCTTTCCAAGGTAAGACATTCCATGTGGTAGCCACTTCTTCAAGAGGCATAATAGGTTTTTTCCATCCATCAATTTAGCAAGCATATACCCAATCACTACAGACTGTGTTGTCCGATTAGCCCATAATGCATATGGTAATAACCATAGCCACTCCTTTACTCTACCTCAACATGACTTCCAACACCTTGATGATAGGCAGATGGCTCCTTTCGCTCTTCCCCATTACCCTCTGTATT